>NC_037671.1:893807-898056 GCF_003255815.1 Theropithecus gelada | reverse complement strand
TTTTTTTTTTTTTTTTTTTTTTTTTTTGTATTTTTAGTAGAGACGGGGTTTCACCATGTTCTCGATCTTCTGACCTCGTGATCCGCCCACCTCGGTGTTCCAAAGTGCTGGGATTACAAGCGTGAGCCTCCGTGCCCGGCCGGTTGCATCTCTTTTTGAAGGCTTTAGGGGAAAATCTGTTTTCTGTTCATTCTGGTTGTTTGCAGAACTCAATTCCTTGTAGTTGGAGGACTGAGGTTCATGTCTTTTTATTGACTTTAAACAGCTCTGTTAACAACTCAAAGGGCTGTAGAATTCCTTGGCTCATAGCCTCTTTTCTCTGTATTCAAATCCAGCAACAGCTTGTTATGTCCATTTCATGTCCTCTCTCTCTGACCTACTTTCTGCTGCTGCTTCCTTCCATGTTTATTAAAGACTGGTGTGATTAGGTTGGACCTCATAGGGCCTAATGATCTCCCTTTTTAAAAAGTCAACTGATTAGCAACCTTAATTCTCTTTTGCCATATGACATAACATAGTCAGGTTCTAGGGATTAGGACATGGACTTCTTGGGGAGAGGGACATTCTTTTGCCTTCTACAAGTTATATGGGATATATTGAACCTCTAATATGTGCCAGGTGCTATCATAGGTTCTGGGGATACAGTAATGAACCAAACAAAGGCCCCACACTTCATGAGCTTATGTCTCAGTGAAATTCCATATGCAAAACTATGAGTATATCTCTTTATTTTTTAGTACACCTTTAAAAATAGCTTTATTGAGTCCAACTGATATTCAATAAACTGCGCATATTTATGTTTTTCATGCTGTCTCAAGATGTGGAACAAAAAAATAGCACACATATTTTTGTACCTGCCTGGCAAAAATTCCCAAAGCTTTGCTTAATTCTGTTCAGGTTGTTGAACAAAATTTACATTAGCAACAAATACCAGGGAATGAAAATAATGCACTTTTGTTAATAAAGTAACAGATTTTGCCTGGTTGTCTTTGGAGCTGTCACTCTGTGTGTGTTTCTGCTTCCAGAATTCTTTTTTTTTTTCTGCCCAACTTTTATTTTAGGTTCAGGGGGTACACATGCAGGTTTGTTACATGAGTACGTTGTGTGTCACAGGGGTTTGTTGTACAGATTATTTCAATCACCCAGGTAATAAGCATAGTACCTGATGGGTAGTTTTTTGATCCTCATCCTCCTTCCACCCTCCATCCTCAAATAGACCTTAATGTCTATTGTTCCCTTCACTGAGTCCTTGTGTACTCAATGTTTAGCTCCCACTAATAAGTGAGAACATGTGATGTTTGGTTTTCTGTTCCTACATTAATTTACTCAGGATAATGACCCTCCAGGTCCATATTGCTGCAAAGGACATGATCTTATTCTTTTTTATGGCTGCACAGTATTCCATGTTGTGTATGTACTACATTTTCTTTATTCAGTCTACAGTTGATGGGCAGTTAGGTTGGTTCCATGTCTTTGCTATTGTGACTAGTAAACTGCATGTTTTTAAAGTATATAATTTGATGAGTTTTGACATAGGAATCCACCTGTGAAACCATCACCACAATTAAAATAATGAATATATCTGTCACCCCCCCCATAGCTTTTCCCTGCTCCTTTGAATTCAACCCATCCTGCAACCTATCCCCAGGCAAATACTGGTCTGCTTTCTGTTACTAGAGGTTGGCTTCCTTTTTTAGAATTTTACATAAATGAACTCATAGTATGTACTCTATTTTTGTCTAGATTCTTTCATCCAGCATAATTATTTTGTGATTAATCCATGTTGTTGAGTGTATAAATAGTCCATTCCTTTTTATTGCCATATAGTAGCTTATTGTATGGATGTATGACAACGTGTCTATTCATTCAAATGTTGATGGAAATTTAGATTGTTTCCAGTGTTGCCTGCTTCTTGTTGCATTTAGCAAAATATTGTAAGAAAGTGCAAACTCAGGCAAGAAATGACCAGATTGTAAGCAGAGATTGAAGGAAATAGAGTCCAGAGATATGAGTCCTTACAAGATTGAGAAATGCTTTTATATGTCAGATAACAGGAAATATGGCTTTAGTTGCTTGTGGTAGGCCAAATAATGACTGTCCCCCCACCAAAATGTCTACATTCTAGTCCCCAGAATCTGTGAATATGTTACTGTACATGGCAAAAGGGACTTTGCAAACACAATGAAGGACCTTGAGATGAGGAGATCATCCTGCATTATTCCAGTGGGCCCAATTTAATCACATGAGACCTTAAAAGCAGAAGATCTTTCCCAGCTGCAGTGAGAGAGAGACATATGATGATGGGACAAAGGGTCAGAGGAATGTGTGCTATTGCCGATTTTGAAGGTGGAGGAACAGGACCATAAGCCACAGAATGCTGACAGCCTCTAGAAGTGAAAAAGGCAAGAACACAGATTGTCCCTGTGAGCCTCTAGAAGTAACACAGTCCTACTGATACCTTGATTTTAGCTTAGTGAGACTGGTGTTGGATTTCTGACTTACAGAACTGTAAGATCATCAATTTATATTGTTTTAAGCAACTAAGTTTGTGGTAATTTGTTAAGTCAGTGATAAAAAACTAATACCTTCCTCTAAGCTTTTCCCAAAGGCCTTGTATTAAGGCAAACAGCAGGATGGAGGCCTAAGGAAACAATTAGATTAAAGGAGTTTTCTTCCCACTCAAAGTTGTTACCATTAAATTAAGAGTGGCATGAATCATTCAAGAGAGCTTAGAACAAAAGATTTAAGAATCAGTCCTAGAAAAGAACTTTGGTTGTGGTCATTCATGCATGAAACAAATAAACAAGAAGCCCTTTTAGTTTTTGAAGAAATTGTATTCCCAAGGAAGCCATAAAGCCATAAAAAAGTCTGTGGTTAAGCTTAAAATAACTCATAGGCCCCCAAATTGCAACCAGAGAAGTCAGGCTGTAAAATCTGTACAGGGCAATCCTAAGAAATGGATACTCCTCATTTCTTCTTATATTGGCTATGGTAGATAATGGAGAATAAAGAATCTTCCAGAAGGCAAAGCCAGTGGTCAGACAGGATGACAAACAAAGGAGTTCCTCCCACAGAGAGGACCAGTGATAGCTAGATGGACTAACCTTGGAACTTACTCCATTGAGAGGGCAAGGATTATTTAGCATTCCCACTCAGTAACATTTAATCATTGCTATGGGCCAATGATTGTGTGTTTCTGTTTTTTAAATAAGAGTTTCTATTATCCTGTTCTCACTTCACTCACTTCACCATTGTATATTATCTGTGTTTATGTGGTAGGGGGTAATAATTTGGATTTTATTACTTTACAGGTCTCTGGGCCATGAGGACTCACGTGTGTATCCAATAGAGAACTGCATGTCACCTAAAGATCCTGGATTTTGAGCTGGATGTCATAACTGGAAGAGATATTTCCCTAGCGGGTGAGATGAGTTTTTTTTTAAATGTGCAAATTAGAGTATATGTGGATTGTTGGTGACCATTGGTGGTCTGTGTAATGACTTCTAACTGACCACAAAATCCATTTTCCTTCTTTCAAACAAATGGAGTATAGCTGAGACCTGGCTGGATGACATTTCCTAGCCCTCTTTGCAGTTAGATGTAGCTATGTGACTAGGGCCTTGACAAAAGAATATAAGTTGTGGTAAATGAAACAGTCATCTCACAGATTAAAGAGACCTTGAACTTCAGCCCTTCTTGACACCCTTCATCACTGATTGAAAGCAAATTGATCTTGTAATCACATGTTGAAGATGGAAGAACTTCTAATAGCATGCGTCCCTAAGTGACTTCATAGAGTACAACCACTCACCATCTTGATAAACCTACCTCAGACTGTGAAGATGGAAATAAACTATTTTGTTTGAGTCATCTCATTTTTAGTTTTCTCCATTATTATAGTTTTGTTTCCTACCTAACATACAGGATAAAATATCTATAAGAAGAAGTAAATAGTTTTCATGTATCTAAATCAACATATAGGTAGAAGATATAACAGAAGAAAAGATACTATTTACAATATCAACAAAAAGATAAAATACTCAGGAATGAACTTACTTTGAAGTGTGTGATATCTATATGTAACAAACATTTAAATAGTTTAAAAACCTAAAATAGTTATTGAATACATAAATTGATCATCATAAAGTTATCTATCATCCCTCCAGGCTAATCTTAATTTAACTTGTAAAAAATAAGATACCAGAGGTGTTCTTTTTTTTTTTTTTTTTTTTTTTTTTTTTTTTTTTTT